>NC_077241.1:17787745-17810245 GCF_947179165.1 Solanum dulcamara
AATTATTTTATTCCATGTTTTACTCTTAGCATTAAATACTATTCTTTAAATTATTTTTTTAAGACCTAATCGTTACCAAACCTTGATTAATAGGAATAGTGTGAAAAAAAATACATATAACAATAATTATTTTCTTAATAAGTGTGCCAAGTCAAACAGTAACAAGTAAAAATTAATGGAGAAAATATTTTTTTAAACTCAAGCATGTTCGAAATTTATTCACTTCTAAGAAATGGATATGTGTATATATATATAATTTTTTTTTTACTGTTGATTTATATTAACCATCCGATCATTTGATGATCGGACGACTCAAAACAAAAAAAAAACCTTTTTATTTCACAAAATATATGTACGATCCTCCTTCCACATTCCAACATTCTCTTTTTTCAAAAAAAAGAAAAGAAAAGAAAGAAAGCACCATAATGCAAGGTAAAAGTACTTTGGTCATTCTCGAAAGATCATCATAACCATAATGTATCTTTCGTTGTGGTAATAATTGAATTTTATGGTTGCCCACATAATTAAACTTTTATATGTTAAAATAGCATCTTAGCCAAATCTCTTATATACTTGTTTTGGTGCGTGTTCACGTTTGTTTGCATATCTACATTTTGAACCATTTGTTAAGAATTGTGGCTTTAACATTCAGGTTTAAGATATTGTATTAACCTAAATTTCAACTTAAGATTTATGATTGGTTAAACATCTTCATTTTTTATTTAATCTTGTGTTTTAAATGTCCAAAATTAAGTCTCTCGACCCGGAGTCAATCTGTAAATAGTCTATATCATGTTGTGACTAGAAGAATCTTCTGTTAACACATAACATTATGCATTTGATATAGCTGAGCTTAGTCCTTCCGCTGATAATTTAAGTAGTTCGCCATTTTAGTGTTATACATGATTCTGTGAGCTTAACTTTGTCCCATGTATTTAATTTCATCCTGATTTTGTTCCAAGTACGTGACTCTCACCTCATTTTTACTTAGTTCTTAATTCTTTTCGGCAACTCCAAGCTTTGTTTCGAATTTCATCAAAACGTTCCCTTTAGTGTGTATATAGTTTTATGTTTCTTGGATGGTTGTTCTGTGCATTTAAGAGAATTGAAAAGACTCCTCTTGTTACTCTTAGAGGGCTGCAATTAACATGCTATCTTTCCAAAAAAAAGTGTTGTTAGCAATATGCTTCTTCACATTTTTTCTTTGTAGCCACGAGATGTTATCTCTGCATAAGTTTGTGATCATACTATACATTTCTTAAAATGCTATGTAAATTTTTACTCTTCATATCAATTTAGGATATGTCACTTAATGTTATCAATTTATGTAACTTTATATCCAATTAAATGACAATGAGGAAGATTCTTAAGTTGTGTATCCCTCTGGTATTCCTAATATTGAATGTTGGTTGCAGTGGTCTTGTTTTCAGATTTATGTTATTTATACTACCATGAATCTTATCCCATTAGTATCCCGTTTGTCAATTTTCTTGGGGCAAATTATGCTTCTATAAGTGAACTGTACCTCTATCTATTTTGATCAGTGTAGTATGAGAAAGAACAATGGTCATTTGTAGTATTGTCATATGGGATAGCTTTAGGATGTGATATTCCCCTAAATGCTTCCGTCTATAATTGGACAAGGGAGCACTTTTCCGATCCTGGGAACAGTGCACTTGATCGACTGTGTACTTTGCTGAATAATAAATTATTATTATTTTTTACTTAAAACTCATGTCTCCATTAATATGTATATTCCATTCGGCTAATATTATCCTGCTACTTTTAGATTATTCAATTAATTCCTAATTCTCATTTTATCTCTTCTTTGTTTCATGTACAATCGGAGGGCTGAAGTTTCCACTTTTAAACTCGTTTTTGACCCAATATTTTGGGCCAACAATTATTAGGATCGTCAGAGCTCAGAGTCTCGTAAATTAAGAGTCCAACAGTCCTTAACCTTTGTTCTTATTATATTATTCTGTTATACTAACTCATATTTACATATGTTTGCAGTTCTGTTAAGTTATGATATATTTAATCCATTGTCCTTTTTTATTTCGAGTTGTATTTATGTGATTCAATAGTATTCGATAAGGAATTTGATAGTATGTTGTAAACTCTTGGCAATATCTTTAGAGTCGAATAGTAATAACAATAATTTTTTTTGAATAGATGAATATTTAGTTTACTTAATATTCATTTAAGTGTTTAAGTTAAGGGGATAAGAAAATCTATCGCTTAAAATTTTCAAATGGGTTAGAAACTAGTTTAAAGGCTAAGAATTTTTTATTTTTTTTTAAGAATAGATATGACCTTGCACCATATTTTTGTAAAACAACATAATTATAGAATGAATCCCAATAGTTAGGCCATCTTAGATTCTTTTAATCAATTCCCTTATAAAATATTTTGTTATTAATATTTTGGCCATTTAATTTTTTTCTAAAAATAAAAAATAAAAAAAAATAATAAAAATTTATATATATATATATATATAATTTGTTATTATTTCCATTTTATGGCCTAGATGTCTTACTATTTTCCGTAATATATTACTTCAAGATTTTAGATTCATAACAGGTTTAAAATGCAAGGTATATACATCTATATATATATATATGTCATACATACAAGGTATTATTTTATTTTTACACTAATTTTTACTATACTTGATGTATTACTTTGTTGTACATAACATACTTTTATATATCTACTACCCCTTTTATCAACGCTATTTTCATTCTTTCTGTAAACTCTCACACTTTAATACACACATTATTTCACTACATATATATCTATTATCATTTTGTCCCTACACGTAAATAAAATAATAAGATCTTATAAGCTTCAAACAAAATATATATGCATATTTTATTTTATAGTAAATATATGTGAGACCATAAACTTTACATAATGTTTTAACACTTTTATACTATTTTTAGTTATGAAAACTCCATTTTATCTATTATTTGCTCGAATTATATTTACTATACAATGCACATGTGACTATATTTGACACCCATCTATTGTCTTTTATTTATTTATTTATTTTACATCTTAATTCTAGATGATAAAGTAACAAATCCTCCTGTCCTTCTAACTCAATATTTATAGAGAGATTATAATTTTTTTACATATGGCAAACATATATTTATTACAAATATATTATTATTAATTTTATTTATTTATTTGTTTATTATTTTTTATTTATTATATATGTATATATGACATACCTTGTATTTTCAATATTTTCTAAAAACTAATGAAAACTTTTCTTGTTAATATTTTTAAAGAGAACATAAATGAATAAATATCCCTAAATTATTTTTTCTAAAACTAAATTTAAGGACTATCTTCGGATAGAATCTAGGGATGCTTAACACCTTCCCCTCGAGTAACCAAAACTCTTACCTAGAACCTCACCGGTTTTGCAAATTAAAATAGAGTTTACATTTATATTTTTTTTTAAAAAAATAATTTTCCTAATATTTTCCTTAAAATTAGGTGGCAACTCTAAACAATTTTCAAAATCAGAGGCATAACCACTTTTATGTGTGACCTATTTCGACCAGTTCGAAAATATGGTGCGACAAAGCCATCTATGAAAGCTTGCTACATTTCTTTTTCATAAACTTTTTGTACATCTTCCAAGGTTATTTTGGTCTATTCTGAATCTTTTTAGCTTTATTTTAAGTCATTTTTGGGTGTTTAAAAGGATTATATCATCCAACTAACCAGTTTTCCTCTCATAATCATCAATCTAAACATCCCAATCTCAAGAAACTCCTTCAAAACTCAAATATGGTTCCTCTTCTCCATCAAGAACACTAAAGCTTTCAAGTCAAAAAATTCAAGAATCAAGAAGTCTTTCATTCAAGGATTTCCCAAGTTCTTCCACTTTAAGAACTCCATAAAAGAGTATCTTCTCTCAAGATCAAGCCCCAAGATTCCAAGATCAAAGATTTTCTTCGAGAAAGCTAATGTTCTTAATTACTCATGCTTAAGAAAAATCAAGTTCCAACCAAAGTTTTTTGTCCAATATCTTCATAATCTTAGGTAAGGCTATCATAGTGAGGAATTAAGTTCGTCCTCATGCCCTATATCTAAATTTTTTCATAAAGAGTTCAATCAAAAGCTTTTTAACCGAATCCTTTTCTTGAATTTCGAGTTTCTATGATTCTTTATTATTGAATTCAAATCTCTATCGTTGAAATTATGATTTATTATATGATTTTAATTCTTGAGTGTTGTTCGTAGTTATTTTTTATAAGAACCCTATTTGATTTATTGAAGGTTTTACGTTGCTATATATTGTGCATTACTTTCAGTTAAAGTAAAAGTATTTCAATGCTATTTGTAAAAGAAGAGTTTTAAGGGAACTTGAGTTTTCCAAGTGCATTATTTGATTTTGAAAAGAAAATGGTTATTTCTAAAACAAAGCATAGTATATCTGTTTTGAAAGAGAAGTTCGGTAAAGGAAAGTAAAGTACTTTGTATTACTACCCATTATGCATTATTTTCAGAGTTTTAAGTGAGTTAAAGTATTTTACATTTATCATCGGGAATGAGTTTTAAAGGAACATAGATGGTTCCGAATATATTATTTTGCATTGAGAAAAGAGGTACCTTTTTTAGAAAAGAATAAATGGTTTTCAGAAAGCATTTCAGTAAAGAAAAATAAAGTGAAGATTAGTTTTCCCTAAAGAGGGATTTTGTGTATCATCTCAATAAATATGTTATATGAGCATTATTGATATTGAATATTTTGGGAGCAGTATTGAGCACCGATTTGGGTAAGAATTCATATAACTCAAAGTCTTGTAAACTACACAGTCGGTGTAGGATATGATCGTACTGCAAATTTAGGCCACTCCTCACTTGCCTCTAAGAAGGTCTATTAGATAGATCCATAAGTTAAAGTTGTTGTCCTATGCCTCGACAAGGTATAAGATGGCTCTGGCAATGTGGGAAGGATGTTTTATCATCATTAAGCTCATAAGTGATGGTTGTCGGTTAGAAAAATTCCCCAATAAAGTAAAGTATATTATTTTAATATTTTTCTTCCATTGCATATTTTATTATCAAGCGTAAATAATTTTACTTCATGTTCATGCTTTCCTTTAGCTGAGTTATATGCAACTTCCCTGTTCAATTATTTGTTTCATTAAGCTTTATTACATACTATATATTCTATATGTTGACATCATTCGACGCTGCATCATTTTATGATGCAGATTCAGGTACTCAGGATCGCAAAAACTTCAGTAAAATCTCTTTCCATCAGTAGTTGGTGAAACCTCCTTTCTTTCAGAGGGCTCCAATTTAGTTAGTTCAGTTTATTTTATTTTTAGTTACGTAGCTGTGGGTCTTCTCTTGGCACCTATCTTGAGTTAGTAGAGGCTTTATATATAGACAGAGATAGTGAGTCAGATCACTCTTTTGTATCTCAAAAGCTTTAAACATTATCAATACTATTGTTTATATTCAGATTTATTTATACTTTTGCATGAGATTTACTTAAATGTTTTAAAGATTCACTTTATGATGCTTCTGCATGTATGTTTAGTCTTCCAGTCAGTAGTCAGCCAGGCCAAGTGTTCTTTGGGACCAACAATGATCTAGAGTGCCAGCTACGTACAAGGTGTATGCTTGGGGCGCGACAAACTTGGTATAAGAGAACAGAGTTCACGTGTCCTAGGTAGTCTATGAAGCTGTGTTTGTAGGATCCTATTTATGGTTATGAGGGACCACTTCTATAAATGAGAGAATATGGATATTTAAGAAAACTGTTAATCTTTCAAATTCTTGATAGTGCAATAGAGTTTTCCCCTAAAAAACTTATTTAGATTCTCGTGTTTCTTAATTCGTTCAAATACCCCTCATCCTCAAGGTGGTTATAACAGTAAAACACATATTCTTATTGATAAGTTACTCTCATATAAAGTCTTCAGAAGGTAAAGAAACTGCACAAGAGCCTAAGAGGAGCTCATAGTGTGCTTAAGTCTATATATTCAAAAGTATGTACCTTTATTCATATGAATCATGCATTTGAGCCAAGCAAGATTTGAGTCCTCCATTGAAGACCCAACATCAAGGTTTTCTTCAAGTCTTCACTAAGGTATGTAAGGCTATCTAAAACATGGGGTGAGTCTACCCATGTGCCCTACTCTTGCTTTGAGGTTAGATGTCCATAGAAACGGAGTTTCTTGGTATGGTTTATGCTTGTATGAACTTTGTCCCCTATGTATTTGATTCTATATGTGTTGATGTTGTTGAGCCAAGAAGTTACTAAATTGAGCCTTTATGTGAGTATGAGTCGATGAAGATGAGTTGTTAAATATGTTTTATTGACCTTCTTAATTATGTGGATTATGATGAAGGATGCTATTTTCTTAAAAAAGGTTGCTTATCTTAAATTGTTGACTTAAAGCCTTGGAGTTGTGATGAGTTTCAAAGATTGAGTAAATGGATAGGGGAAATGATTAGTTGTGCTTATATGTTGCTATAAATGTGCATTTAAATTTCTTTTGAAAGATATGACTGAGATTGACCGGGTAGTATGATTGGAAAAGATTTGATCATGATAGAGTTGATGAGTTGACAAGGTTGTAATGAGACTTGTCGATATGATTTGATTGAGTTGATTGGATGGAGTTTTATGAGCATTGAGTGTTGGGAGGAGTATCGAGCACCGAATTGGGCAAGAGTAAAGTCCATACTCGAACCCAATAACTACGTCGCCAAACGTAGGAGGGGATTGAACCGTTAAAGTCGGATGTTTCCCCAAAATATTTGTCCTGACATTATAGGACTTGGTTGGATTGGATCCATGATTGGTTGATTCATTCATACCCTGGCAAGGTATGAACGGACGCGGCAACAACGTCGGTTTGTTATACTTTCACTGGCTCATAAGTGATGGTTGTCGGGTAAGAAAAACTCCCAAATAGGTCTTGATAGTACTCTGAGTCAGATTGAGTTGAATTGTATGTGATTGGTCCCGTCTAAGTCATATTCTTATTTAGACTTAGGACATTTGATTGAGTTGTTATTCCTCTTGAGTTGAGCTTCTGAGTTGATAAATTCTTCCTTGATGTTCGTTGTATTCGGCTATTTTACATACTCGTACATTTCATGTACTGACGCCATTTGGCCTGCATCATTTCATGATGCAGAGACAGGTACCAGAGATCATCAACCGGCGCTCCGTTGAAGATCCACTTACACTCCCAGTTAGTTGGTGAGTCCTCCTAGTTCCCGGAGGATATTGAGCCTTCTTGTACAGTTTTGCTGTCATTTCTTTTATTTTGATTGTTAGTAGCCATGGACTTGTCATTGGCACCTTTTAGACTTGGATAGAGGCTTCATAGACTGGAGTGTGGGGAGGTTGAACGATTAATTCGAGGAGTCTTATTATTTTTGTTGTTGGGTTGATGAATGCTTGGTCTTCGGCCCTCATATTGCGAATAGTATTTCATTAATTGAGTTTCCGCTAAGAGAATGTGATTGAATGAATGTGTGACTGGACCAGGTGGTTCGCTCGGAGGTCAGAAATGGCCTTCGGGTGCCGATTACATCTAGGGTACCCTCCTAGGGCGTGACACAATCGATACGAGTTTGGGGTCATTTGGCACTTTTGACTTTGAAAGTGTTGACTTTGGTCAACATTCTTGGAAAATGCGCTCGAATGAAAATTCTGACAGCGCAGTTAGTTTTGAAATGTTGATTTTGGTCTACAATGACCCTTCGTTCCCTTTTCAAGGCTTCCAGACTAATATCGAAGCCCGTTGTGGCATATGGCTTAAAATGGCTCTTGGGTGTGGAACCCACTTTTTATTAAAATGATCTCGTATGGGAATTCTGAATGTGCCATTAAGTCCAGAACATCAAATTTAGTGGGGTAGCATATTTGGTTTATTTTTATCGGATTCCGAATGAATTTCGAGCACCCCACGGAGATTTTGGATTTTCTAAAATCTCAAAATCACAGCAGCAGCAGTAGTCCCATTTTAGGGGTTTTTCTCTAACTTTAAAACCCCATAACTTGAGTATTAGGGCTCCAAATTGGGTGATTCAAAAGGCAAACTTGTTGAGATTTTTCATGGAGAACACATTGGACAGATTGAAAACTGATTTGGAGCATTCGATTTAGGTAAAAATCGTGATTTTAATTGCAGTTGTGTCCATTTTCGGATTGAGTTTTTGAAGAACTTTGAGTAATTATTTCTTAATCTATATAAACCCGATTTTGGTGATTCAAGAGTCTAAATTCAAGAGAATTTCGTGAGAAATCTCGTGGTGATCTCAGAAATATGAGGGAAAGTTTTGTTTGAGGTAAAAATACATTTTTAGTTTCTGATTTAGTCATTTTCGGAATGAAATTTTGTAGAATTTTAGAAAAGGGTATCTTGGTCAATATAACTCCATTTTGTGTGATTCTTGAGGCTAGATTGTGGGGGGTTTCACAAGGATCGTCATAGTACAATTTTTTTGGGTTGAAAGAGTTTCGTTATTTTAGAATTCACTAATTTTGATGCTGCCATTTTTGGTCATTTAGTCGAAATTTATGAGCTTTAGTTGCATGCTCGTCCCGCGTAGTTTTCCATCCCAAATTATGTTATAAATCTGATTTGTAAGCTTGGGGTGATGTTTAGAACCTATTTTGGGTGTCAAATCCAGAATTTTGGATGCGTGTCCCATAATTCCCATTTTAGACCCCAAAATTAGTCCGTCTCCAAAAATTATGAAATTAGTGTCTAAATGACCGTATTGATGTCATGGTTCTGTTTTTGATAGCGTGGCAGCATTTCGAGGTAGTTCGTAAGGAAAAAGCTCCGACATAGTGATTTGGAACCCACGTGTTTAGCCTACAGGTAGGCTACGGTTTTACCTTTCTTTAGATTGAGATGGAATGTGTGAAAATATGTTGAAATAGTTGGAATTTGGGGTGGGTAGTTTGATTGTACATTTTAGGTGTTAGAAATCATGATTTAGGCTTGTTATTGGGTTTTTCGGATATTTAAAAGCATGTGTATCTTGTCGTTATTTGTTAGTATTATAAGGAGATTTGAATGAGCATGTTGTTGATACTGTGGGGTATGTTGGCCTTAGTATAGGATGTAAACTTTCTTTAGATATCCCGACGTCGTTCCGGTAGACTTAGATCCTTGTAGAATGATATAGCATCTAGTGCCTGGTAGTTTGGCCTTAGTTAGGTGTTACCGTTGCTCTTAAAAATATCCTCATTCATAAATTGATATAATCGTGACCTTCGTGTTGCGTTGGTAACACTAGATTTTGTGATCATTGACTTTGTCTCCGGTTTCAGTTTTGGCGGCATATCGGTTGACTCATTTGGAAAAAGATTTTTGGTACTGTTATACTCTAGTTGGGAGGTAGAATGATTGGCATCATAGGATAAATTATTTGTGAGCATACGGGTACCAAATCCCGACCTTCTTTCTGAATTATCGGGGAGCATCCGGGTACTCAGCCCCTGCCTCTACCGGCTTGCTAGTATGATGAGTATCTGGGTACCCAGTCTCATCCTCAATCATACCGATGCATTACGGTGAGCATCCGAGTATCCAGTCTCGACCTCGACCACACTTATGTATTATGGCAAGCATCCGAGTACCTAGTCCCTGACTTGGCCACTTTGAACATTCGGGCGAGCATCTGGGTCCCAGTCCTGGCCTCGACCCCTAAGTCACTACTAGATCGATTGACTCTTGGAGATTCTGGATTTGGAAATGATATAGTACTTCAGCTCCTAACATCGCAGATTCTTGGTTCCTAGCCTTGGTAGTTGTAGCTATTCTGTGTACTCGGCGAGCTTATGGGGGTTCATCCGAGTTTTTATTTAACTTGCTCACGAGTGTTCCGGCTGGGCTTATGGGGGCCCACTTGGGTATAGTTAGTTGTAGTTCTCATAGGTAGTACTCTTTCTCCTTTTTGATGCTTATGTTAACTCCTATTTAGGTTATTTCTCTTTTTCATATTGTTTTTACCTTTTCTGCTCAGTCAGCCTATGATGCCTACTAGGTACCTGTTGTCTTGGTACTCATACTACACTATGCATCTACTTTTGTGATGCAGGACCGAGCACCAGCTACCGCCGTGGATAGATCGAGCCTGTTGCATTCAGCTTCGGAGACTAGGGTTAGCACTTGGCATTTTTGGATTATTCCTATCTCCTTCAGTATGGATGGCCCGTCTTTTGCCGTTTGAGACTAGTCAGTTGTTATATATATTTTCTATCCACTTTCGAGACTTGTACTCATCTTTTATTTTGTAGCAGCTCTGTACTTGTGACTTTCAGATTTTGGGAGGGATCTATAGTTGTTTACATCATGTTTTGGTTTACTTCCTCTTATTCTTTCTGCCTATCTTTATAGTTCATCACTCTTGTTTAATTTCTGCCCTCAAACCCATTACTTGAAATTTTGGATTGACGGGTTGGCTTACCTACTAGAAGGTTATAGTAAGTGTCATCATGACCTAAGGAGTTGGGTCATGACACATGACTAGAGAAATCGGGTCGTGACAATTACTCCGATGAAAATTTTCAAATTTTGCAAAGTATGAATCCAAGAAGAAAAATGGATTATTTCCCAAACCCTATAAATAGAATATTATGCATCTTTTGTATGGGAATCATCATATTTTTTTTCAGAGTAGAAGGCTAGGAATAGAATCCACCTTTAGGTTTCTTTTCTTCTTCTTTTTCTTATACATTATTTCATGAAAATATTTTTTTTAGTATTTGTAATTATTAGGAACAGATAAGAACCCTTGTTCTGGGGCTGCGACTACGAATGATTGTTGAATATTGATTCTATGGATGAGGTTGGTTATCGTTTAAATTACTCTTGTGTTCTTGAATTAATATTTTCACGCTTGATCACCATTGAAATAAATATATTGTCTTTTCTAGAACTCTGGATAGGAATAGAAGAATGGAACGTGGAATACACAGAGCATGATCTTTTCTTGAACAAAAACTAGAATTGATTTGTATCTAGGATAGGGATACACCTAGGTCAGTGCTTGGGTACGAAACGTGATTAAAACTAAATGCTCAACAGTTGGTTCTATCTATCCCTACTCTACAATGTAATTACATGGTCAACTGGGGTAGAGGTCGTGAGATCATGACCATAATATCAACCCTGTAAATCATTAATTTGATAGCTATCATAAATCTATAAAAGAAATATGACACATGAATTCTTAGTTACGCTGCAGCTCTGAAATTGTCTCAATCATTGTAAGTTAATCTTATTATTTAATTCTTGTAACTTTTATCATACAAATTCCAATCACACTTTTTTGGCACGCTTAAATAAATAGTTAGACTTGGTGTAATTTAGTAAAAAAACTAAGTAGAGTCTAAGGCCCCCTGCGAATCCGTAAATCTTAGGAGCATGTCGCAATAAAAGGATGGCCCCCTATGCATTTCATTTTTTCCTTAAGGGAAAAAAATGTACCCCTCATCATAGTGAACCTCTCCTTGTGATCGAGATGAGGTAAATGTCTCCCAGCTGGGGGGGGGGGGGGTCGAATCGGAGTTTCCTTAGGTAGCCACCGACCTACTGTTATCCTTAAACTTTCAGTGCGTTTATGTTTCTACTTTATGAATATGATTTTTTTGGGCATTTAAGTTAATTGACAAGTCCCAGTGGATTCGACATTCGGCGCCTAAGAAGAGCCACTATATTACTTGCATTACTGCATACACTTGCGTGTGTGTTTGGATACAACAGCTATTATTGACTCCAATACAAATTATAGTGGAGTTCCACACTTATTCTCAAAAACATAAACAAAGTCACAACAGTTTTCAGTCAAGAGAACTGCTATCTGATCAATGAAATTCAACTATATGTGAGAAGCTCCAATGAGACAAAACTCACAAGAGCGACGACCCAAGTGAGACTCATATTTATTTGCCATTATTCAAGAGGAACTTCTTGTACCAGTAAGCAGATTTCTTGAAATATCTTTTAAGTCCATTTTTGTAGTCAACAAAGATGTTGCCAAATCGAACAGTGAAACCAGCATCCCATTCATAGTCATCTAAAAATGACCATGCAAAATGTCCTTTCACATTTGCCCCCGCCCTGCCAATAATTAATGCCCAAGTAATTAAGCTCCTCTTTGGTTATAAATTTTGCAATTGAACATTGAATTTTTGAAATTGTGTTTGGATATATATACATTTTACTTGAATTGTTTTTAAAATTTTGTGAGCTAAAATACCAAAAACTCAAAAATTGAAACTTTAATATATTTAAAGAACAAATTTTCAAAATCTATAGTTTAATGCTAGTTATATTTAAAATACCCATAATAAACAAAAAAGGGAGAAAGAAAATCTTACTTTATGGCTTTCGATAGAAACCATAGGTGTCCCTCGTAATACCTAATCCTCATATCATCTTTAAGTGCTTGTTTAAGTGGCAATGTGCTGTTGTTCGCATCTGCCATTCCTGCAATACATGATCTCAATTAATTTGCTAAACTAAAAATGAAGAAAAAAGCTTATGGATCGAATAGCTAGTTTAAAGTCGTTTTAATATAAATTACCATTTTCTGTGATGTAGATGGGAGGATTCTTGTATTTTTGCTTGAGATAAAGCATGAGGTCATATATGCCTCTTGGATAAATGTGTAGCCAGACCAGGGCAGTCTGCAAGCCAATATAAAATAAATATATAGTTCAGACTCCTATAAATCCATAAATATATCACACAAAAAAATAAAGAAGAAAAGAAAAAGGAGAGAATTAGTACCGGTGTACCGATAGGTTTTCCGTCCTTTTGTGCTGAATTATGAAATACAAGCTGTTAAAAAGGTTTCCGTGGTTGTTGTTTTGTTCCTCCACAAAATAAAATATGACAAATCTAATGGACTTTTTGTTATCAATAAATATATAGAGTACATAATATTTTTTCCATTTCAATTTATGTAATTTAGTTTGATTTAATATGAAGTTTAATAAAGACCTTCGAGAAACTTGTGATCTAAAATAATTGATAAATGTTTGTTTTTATTACTATAAATCATTTTATTTTGGGTAAATTGACATTTTAAAATTAAATTGTTACTAAATATAGAAATATAACATTCTTTTTACTATTGACTAAAAAAAAGTAAGTCATATAAATTGAAATAAAGAAGTATTTTCTTTTTTTACTGAAAGACATAATTATCATACTGAAGGGACATAAAACAGTCCAATTTTCGTTTTAGTCATTCTAAAAAAAGAACAGTATATTAATATATATATAGTAACAATTAACTTTAAAATGTTCATTTTATTTTTAATGAATTATTTAAGTCACACAAATAGATATTTATATCTTATTTTAAATCATAAATTTCAAAAAAAAAAAATTATATCAAATCAAACTGCATCACAGTAATGAAAAAAAAAATCTCAAAGAAATGAATGAGTTTGATTACTTACTAGTCATATCTACATGACCGTCTGTGGTATAGCTAAGGTTAACTCTAGGGACAGATAGCATTGGAGATGCATACTGAGTAGTATAATAATTCATTCCTAGAAAATCAATTGATCCTTTCACCAATTTTTTCTGCTCCGGTGTGAATTTTGGGAGCCGGCGCCCTACATTCGCTCGCATGCTGGCTGGGTACTCACCATATGTAATTGGATCCAAAAACCTACACAGAATATATACTGATATAAGAATGGCATGAGCATTTGACATAGCATTAAAAAATTGGAGAAATGATCTCAAATTTTGATCAGTTCATGAATCAAAGTTGTAAAGTAAATTACTTTAGTCGAAATAAAATTTATCCCTTTGTTCCAACTTATGTTAATGGATTCGGATATGATGAACAAACCACCTAGTTTTTGGTGCAAATTCTCTCATTGATTTTTCAAGAATTTTATAATAAAATTTATATATTTGAAAGTATAAGTCACATACACAATAATTCAAAATATTTTAAAGAGTTTGAGAAAATTATAATCAGAAATAATGGTTGGACTTGTCAAATAATAGTAATACCATCACATCAAACTAGATGATATAACTAATTATTATCTATAGTAATCGTGACACTTACTCTCGTATATTGGATTTGGTGAGGGGTTGAGTCAAAATTCTTAAGAAACTCGACAACCCGATAATAACAAAAGTTTGCAAGGGAACAATAAGCAAGGGAGTGCAGTGGAAAAAATTAAACTCACCATCCTAAGAAAAAATCAAGTGCATTTTGAGGGGCCTTGAGTCCTAGAGGAGTCTTGATTTTAGGCACAAACCAGTGAGTTACCAGAGTGATTCCTATCTGCCCTTCCTGAGTTTTCTGAAAGTTCTCACAAAATAGAAAAAATGTCAAAATGAAATCTAAAAGGTCAACAAGTCTGTAGATCAATGAATAACTATACATCCCACACGACTACGTTTGATATATTTGAATAGAGGACTTGTTCTTTGATCTCTTTTGGTGGGTTCATCTCAGAATTATAAGTTGTTTTCAATTTTTAATTCATTAATTGTATTCGGCCTGTGTTCTTTTCTCATCTTAAATAATATCTATTTCGATAATTAGGAAAATAAGAAATTATCGCCTGAGTGAAACGATCAATGAAACTTGACCTCGATACTTATTAATTTAAGTTGAAAAATAAGTTAAATGCATAAATTACACAAGGAGCTTTTGTTATAGATGTCCCAGAGCTAATGATCTACTGAGAAAGGAGGGAAAACAAACAGAATAAATAATTTTGGTCCAAGTGAATCAAATGTCAACATTGGTAATTATATGTCTAAAATATTAAAAGTTAAATATGTGAGAATTTGTGCATCCAACTCAAATTCTTAGTCAATGGTGAAGTTTAACCCAGATTGTTTAAACCCCCATTGAAAATCAAGCACAACCAATTATGATGGACAAGTTGTGTATTCTCTAACACTGTCTGACACGTATAGTTGATTTTTTTTTTGGATAGATTGAAAAATGAGCATGAAGTAGAGAGAGAGAGAGAGAGATCAAGACCAACAAAGCTGAAGAGTGGGTTTGGAGCTAAGAGGTGATTAAGTAGGTTTAACAAGCTAGGACTGGGTCTGAGGCAAAGATTGTGACTTGATAGGCTGAATTGAGAGAGAAAAAAACTAGTTCGAAGGTCTGAGTTAACAGAGATGTTCAGAGCATAACGATAATAAAAAGAAAGAAATTAACTGATATCCACCATTCATGTAAAGAATTTTGATACTAACAAATCCCTCTACATTTTTATGTTAGATAATATTTTTTAAATTACATGTTCCACATTTTAAAGAGGCTTTGTTGTAAATATCATTTGGTAACCTAATAACATGAAAAATTATTTACATATATTAAACAAAAAAAGAAAACAATAATGTATGTAGTCTTAATTACCTCCATTTGTTAATAGAAAGATGGAGGTATAAACATACCTGATATTTTTCTCTATATACTTTGACACCAGTTGCATGTGCAAGAAGCAAATTGTGAGCTACAATATATGGCTCTGTCGCAGAATCACCCTTTGTACAATTTCCAACATAACTCGAACATCTTCCTGGTGCAAACGTACCACTTGCATATCCGAACATGCTATAAGATAATGGCTCATTCAAAGTGATCCAGTGCTTTACTCTATCACCAAATTCTTTGAAGCAAATGTCCACATAGTCACCATAGTCTTTCCTAAACGCATTAAGTTCAGTTAAGACATAATATAGTTTAATAATCAAAAATTAATGTTGTACTATTTTTTTTTCCAATAATATAAGATCTTACAAGAAACGATCATAAAATTTCAGTATGGCATCAAACAAATGTTGTACTATTATTTTCAATAATATAAGATCTTACATGAAACGATCATATAATTTCAGTATGGCATCAAACAAAATAAGAAGTCTTACGTTAAATCTCATCTCTACTAAAACAACTAACTAAAAATATTTACAAGTTTGGCTCATCAAAAAAATGAAGCACATATATATGAGGCGGTATATTCAAATATAATATAATTAAGTAATTAAAAGTATAATATTTAGCGTGATCACACAATTATTTCATCAGGTAATAGTGTGTAATCCCTGTGAATTTTTTTTAATGTGATGATTTCTAATTGAATTCTTAAAACGTCTTACACTATTTTGGAACTCATAAAGCCTCCATATTCGTCCTCAAGACCTTGTGGTGTGTCCCAGTGGAAAAGCGTCACAAATGGTGTCAAACCTTTTAAGAAATTAGAATAAAAGTTAGGAATTACCTTATGAATTTTGTTTCTGAAAGGGTTATATTAATTAGAATAAGATAAAAGCTATTAGTACCATTGGAGATGAGTTCATTGATGACATTGCTGTAGAATTTGATGCCTTCTGGATTCACTCCTTTGCTTACCTTTCCATCTAAAGCAAAGTTTAAATTAGTAATGACAGATCAACTATTAGTTTCTCCCTTCTTTTTTTTAATTACACCAAAAAAAGCATGTGATATGACTCAATTAAAGATATGTCCCTTTGCACTTTAAATTACTTTATAACTAAGTAAATTTAAGATAATCTGAAGTGAAACTATAAATGAACAAACTAACTAAAGATGAGAAAAACATATGTTATCAAATATTATAAGTTCAGAAAAGACAAATATCGTATATGTTTAGGTGAAGAAAGTTATGTAGTAATTACTAATAATTGGTAAATCTTATTAAACGTGTGAGTAAAAGTTTTCAACAAAAATATTTATCCTCTAAAATTACATTAAATTAATTAAATACGCAGAAAGCTTCAACTTGTAATTTAATATTTATTACAAATGATATTTTAATAAAGCTAGTGATATATTTTAAAACTAAATGTTTGTGTAAGCTTATCGGGAGCATAAGTATTTGATTTTAAAATATGGGGAACGCATTTCTATATTGAATTATATAATTTGGTGTAATTTACCCTTTGGGTTGACTATTGAGAGGGGAGGGAATGCTTCTTATATATGTTCAACATTTTAGTAAGATACAAAGTATATCATCAAATATTTAATATGATTCCATAAGTGAATTACATGTACAAGAAAGTATCCTTACATGGTAAAATTCTAGACCAGGAGATGGACATCCTGAATGCCTTCATGCCAACTTCCTTGAGTAGGCGTATGTCTTCCTGCATATGCTCATTAATTAAGTTTAGTTTTGAGATGTTTATACTTTTATTCAGTTAGCTAATAAAACTTTTACGCGCAATACAAATACATAATAAATGTATAATAAATATTCAATAATACATTGATTATATAATTGTTATATATTAATCATACACCGTATACTCGATACTTTGTAAAAATTAAAGAGAACTATTTTTGTTGTGGACTTCGTTAGGAATTAGGATGGTGTGTATTGTAAAAATTCCCATAATAATATAAGCATAAATACCTTGTAACGGTGATAGAAATCAACAGCGACATCTCCCGTTGAACGGTCTGCAATTTTTTCTGCAATTTAAGGGTAATAAATTGTTAAGAGAGGGCAATTACTCTAGAACAAAATAAACTATCACAAATCCAATTATGACGCTTCAATATGGATGTTGAAATTAGAAGAGCATTTTGTAGAGTTTGGGGCTAAAAAATTTTTTATGGATGCCAATTATAAGTTATAAAACAGTTAAATATCCAAAAACATCTCACACTATCAAAGTTAGATCGATTATGAAAATAAATATTATGACAGTTTGACTATAGGAGATTGAAGCAGGCAGTAGCAGACCCAAATATTATAGGCTGAATTCGTTGGTGTCCCTTAAGTTGGCATCAACTTTCACTTAGACATCTCAACTAAACTTTATTGATTTTAGACACCTCATGTCGAATTCTGTTATGTTATTTTGACACTTTTTTTTTACAATCAGCCAAAATTTATGGTGTGTGTTACACTCGCAAGTAAATTGACGAATTAAACAATGACATTTGTTATTTGTGGCAAAAACAAATCTTAAATAATGAATTTTGAGTAAAAATAAAAAGTAACCAATAAATAAATAACACATGATATTCTTTCAAAAAAAAAAGATTTAAACCTATAAAAAGATACAACCCCCCGCCCCCCTCCGCCGGCCCCTACCTTTTCTTCTCCAAAATCCAAATACCCCTACCCACACCCCTGTACCCCACCTCGGCCTTTCTAATTTTCTTCTCCAAATATCCCTCTTCTCTTTTACATCGGCTCACTCCCCCAACCCCTTTTGATTGTCTTCTCTAAATATCCTATCCTTTTGACATAAACATCTGCACGCACATATAACGTTTTCTTTTATTTACAAAATATTCAATATCATTTTCTTATTTCTTTTTAGCCTAATAAGTAACTTTAGAATTCATAAAAAAATATTTCATTCTCCTGTAGCTAGATGATTCTTTCAAGAAAGAATTTCATGAATATTTAATATTTACTATTTAAATTTTGAAATGGGTCTATTTCTAAATTTCTAAGATATTTTTCGTTAATTTCCATTATTTTGCTGTTCCTACTTCATTCACCATTGATGGAATTTAAGTTAGCAAAAATGGTGGCTGAAAATGAGGAAGAAAAAGGAAAAAAAAAATAAAAAATGAATTAAATAGGTCTTTCACGCGCGGTCAACGAGTGTATTACACTCACTATGTCACGTAAGTAAAAAATGTCAAAATGACACAAAAAAATCCGACATAAAATATTTAAAATGAACAAATTCTAATTAAAATATCTAAATAAAAGCTAATACCAACTTTAGCCGATCACCAATGAGTTCAACCAATATTTTATGAAGAAATTCAAAAGTCTGGAAAGTATTGACCTCATATACCCGTTTGGTTTTATATTTGATCGATCTTGTTTTCAGTTACACTAATTCCTTGGATATGTGTGACAAAACATAGAAAATGGATTTAATGTAATAAACTATAAAAATAGGTTGATTTTTATGTGATAAAAAATAATAATTTGTATGTGATAAATTATAAAAGTCGAATGACTTGTCTGTAACAATAAAATAAATAGAATAATGATTTTTATATAGATAAAGTCAAAGCTGAATGACAACCTTGATATTCACCCTTTTGATATTCAATTTATTATTATGTACTGCTGTTGAAAATAATCAGCATAAAATAAAACACAGCTCATTATCTAGAACTATGTGATATGCGCTGTCATTATTTTATATAAAAATAATTGAAATAGTTCACGATAATATATATGTGGACAATTATAAACCATACTGCAATGTCAAATTCAACTGTACTACAATATTTAAATCTATCATTTAATTTAATTTTAATTGATATTATTTAATTTTAAATACGGATAATTAAATATTTAAATTTATATAATTTGAAATAAGTATTCACACTTTTTTATATATGGTATAATATAAATCACTTTGAGTGTATTTCACACAAATTGCCACGTAGGACGTCACATAAAATGCGTATTTAATTATTCAATTTTATATAAATTTAAGTATTTATTTGTGCACATTTAAAATTAAAAAAATATAAATATTTATTGATACCAAATTAAAGGACAATATGCCAATTATTTTCTTTTAAAAAAAAGTTATGATATGGAGGCGCTGTTCACGCCACATTTTAACTGCTGGAGGAGTCAGCCACGTACTAGATCTGCTGAAGAAAGTCTATAGTTTGATAAGCATTGTTTAATTACAAGCTAATTGATACACACTAGCCAATGGTTTTCCAAGAACATTAAATTATATTAAAATTATTCTTCATGCTAATTGAGATAGTATGCATATATAAGAGCCATTGATCTAACGGAAAAGGGTCAAAATTACCCCTGAACTTTGAAAAATAGTTTATTTATGGCCTTCGTTCTACTTTAGGGCCAATTATACCCCTACCGTTATACTTTGGGCCAAATATGCCCTTGAGATTAAATCTGTTTTTTTATCTATTTTTTAAAATCAGTTTATTTTATTTTATTTTAAATTTGTTTTTAAAATCTGTTTTTTATATGTTTTTTAAATCCATTTTTAATCTATTTTTAAATCTGCTTTTTAAATTATTTTTTAAAAAAAATCTGTGAATGCAAATTTATTTTAAAAACAAATTTAAAATAAAATAAAATAAACATATTGTAAAAAATACATAAAAAAACAGATTTAAAAATTTTTATTTTAAATTTTTATTTTAAAATCTGTTTTTATATGTTTTTTAAATCCATTTTTAATCTATTTTTAAAAATCTGCTTTTTAAATATATTCTTTTTAAATCTGTGAATGCAAATTTATTTTAAAAACAAATTTAAAATAAAATAAAATAAACATATTGTAAAAAATACATAAAAAAACAGATTTTAAAAAAATAAATTAAAAAGCAGATTTAAAAATAGATAAAAAAACGAAATAGATTTTTTTTAAAAAAAATATTTTAAAAAAATGGTTTTAAAAACAGATTTAAAAAAAATAAAAAAACACATTTAAAAGGGAAAATAAGTTGACCACTGAGAAACTGACATGTGGCATTCTGTTATACTCAAGGGCATATTTGGCCCAAAGTATAACGGTAGGGGTATAATTGGCCCTAAAGTAGAACGAAGGGTATAAATAAACTATTTTTCAAAGTTCAGGAGTAATTTTGGCCCTTTTCCGTTGATCTAAATTAGTTACGTTACATTAATAAACACATCAAAGGTTGATTATTATAGTTTTATTCCAGAGAACGTATCTCTAATGGTGATCAACTTATTTGTTGTATACGTCACCTTCAGCTCACAATTAATTAATACAGTATATATTTTTATCAAATGATCATTATCGCAACTACTCATTTTTTATTTCTTACCAAAATGGAAAGATCGGTACTAATCAATGCATATGATTGATTACATTGATGACTTAGTGGCCGTTTGAATTGGTTTATAAGTTGTTTTTAAATTTTATTTTGAGTGTTTGACTAGTCAATTTAAACTCATTTTGTGCTTAAAATAAGCTCCAATAAATAGTTGGGTTTATTTGAATGAACTTATTTTAAGCAGTTTATAAGTTAAAAACAGCTTATAAGTCAAAAAAAAAATTGACCTCCACCTACTTTTTTTTTAACTTATAAGCAGTTTTCAATTTACAAGTTACTTAAAAATAAGTCAATACAAACAGGTTATTAATTACTTTACAATAAATTTATTGAAGCAGTGATCGATGGATATATGCAGAGGCGTACGATAGAGAAAAACCTGGGTGCTTGTGCGTGAAAGTATCCCATATACTAGCTCCCCTACCTCCTTGATGAGCTCCTCCTTCAATCTGCTTATTCAGGGAAAAATTATTACAAAAATGAATCTCAGTATATGTATATTATGGGATCTCGTATTTCTACTAGGTTTAGGTTTTGCATTAGTATTTTTATTTAGTAATAGGATCGATAAAGACAGATTAAACACCGTTCAATCAACATTCAGTTAGTCGGTCTGAGTTTGGAGGTCGCAACTAGGAAAATTAAATATCTAAAGCTCATAGGTTGAAAATGTGTGTGATCCTATAATACTAGAAACATGGAATAAACTACAAAATTTATTAGTAATTTTTAGCTAATTCATTGCTAAATAACTTCAAGTTAATTGAATTTTGATATAATTTATCGTTAATTCGTAGTTAAACGAGATTAACATGAAATAATTTTTGATGTTTAGTTATGAACTTTTGTTAGCACCTGGTAAGCAGCTGAAGCAGCACCAAATATGAAATCAGAAGGGAAACTTGTCTTGTTAAAAGGCGCCACAAAGCGCTTCGCGGGGACTGCCGCAGCATTGGTAAGAGCGAAAAGATGAAGAATTACTACAAGGTAACAGGAACAGAAACTCATGAAGAGTCTTCTTATACCCATTGTTGGTAATTTGCTTCTTTTACTAATATAGTTGCAAATTTTTGTTCATTCCAGGGTCCATATATATAGCCAACTAAACATATAAAATATAATATATATTGAAAACAACAACCGGGATGTATAATATGGTAGATGTTAATTAACTCAAATTTTTATTTGGACGAGGGAAACATGTTTCATTTTAAAATTAATTAAGGGTTAGATTTAATTAGTTAATTTAAGGCTTTCATCATTATTAGATAATAAATATTTTCATATCCAATTTTTGAATTGTTTATTTGAATATTTTTGTTTTAAATTTAAGATATGTAGCATGTATTAAAATGTCTTTTACTATTTTGTTTTAAATATGTTGTATTGAAAGTCAGTACTACAAAAAAACTATTTCAAAAACGATGGCCAAAAGTGAAGGAAAACATGTTTATTTTGGTAAAAATCGATCCAGTCACTTTCGTTGCTTTTGTCCTCGTCACTTTTCGAAAAGCGACAGACTACATCATTTTTTTTAAAAAAAAATAATCTTTTCTTCTTAAGCAATGCCGGTTGTCGCAAATTATTTTTCTAGTATAGCGATAGACAATGTCGATTTTCAGAATTTTTTTTTAAAATCCC